>NC_074679.1:44457079-44472079 GCF_029448725.1 Salvelinus fontinalis | reverse complement strand
AATCAGCATTCAGGATGACCCCACCCGTTGTGTAATTAAACAATAAGGCCCAAGGGGGTGTGCTATATGACCAATATACCATGGCTAAGGGCTGTTCCTAAGCACGACGCAACGCGGAGTGCCTGGACACAGCCCTTAGCCATGGTATGTTGGAAATATACCACAAACCCCTGAGGTGCCTTATTGCTATTATAAACTGGTTACCAATGTGATTAGAGCAGTAAAAATATGTTTTTTTGTCATACCTCTTGCATACCTCATACCCATAGTATACGGTCTGATATACCATGGCTGTCAGCTAATCAGCATTCAGGGTTGAAACACCCAGTTTATAACTGATAATGTAGCCTAGTTGAGCAACACGTTGTTCTGATAAAGTTCTGATAAACATTTTCAGTAAATACAATTCCATTTGAGAAAATAAAAAATATTGTATTATTCTCATTCTTTACTGAACTACAGACAAACATGTCATCCAGTCATTTTCACATCGAGGCCAAATTGAGTACTGTGGATGTTGAAAAGAGCTTACCAGTATAGTACAATGTAGGCCTACAGAGCAGTTCAGAAATTTAATTATCCTTTGGACGGAACAAGATAGTAAGAAATGGCCTTGAATATCACAAACATAACATAAACACTTGGCTCAGGTGGGGTTTCTTACTTTATGGCTCAACTTTAATTACTGAAGAGAAAGTAACAAAAAAACAGGACTGTTCTTACATCCACAAATGTTCAAGGTTATGGTAGCCATTGTCATATTTGTTTCTAAATGATCTCTACTCAGAAAGAATACAGAGCAGAACAGAGCATCCAATCAGATGAACTGAGTAGTTTGTCATTGGTCTTCCTGCTATTGTCCGGCTGCTAACTTCTACTATATAATTAAGAGTCTCCAATAAAGAGTCCTTATACCTTTACAACACGGGTCCCCAATTACATTCATCCATTGGCCTATTGTTCCTTGAGCGGATGGTTGGGGGGCCGGATAACATAGTTATAAATAATTTGTACACTGCGAATTGATCGAAAGAATTCCAAACAGATATAGTATTTGACAAAAACAGAATCATTTCAAACCTTGATTACATTGGGATACAATGGCATATGCCTCTCTACTTTTGAGTGGAAATACTTGGTGGCACTTTAAAATCACTTTGAGCTCACAGTCTTTTATGTCAAAGAATGAAAATTATTTAAAAAATATATAACTTCATTTAAAACGTTTTTGCTCAGAAAACTTGGGGGGGAAAATAAATCACCCGTGGCCCAAATTTGTCCCGGGTCCCGCCTGTTGGGGAACCCTATTTTACAAGGTAAAGACCTCAGTTAAATACAGAACATATTCACGTAGTTGTACCTCAAAATACTTGTTTCCTATATTTGAAGAATGGTGGTATTTGAAGCTTTTTCTAATATTTCCAGGAAGCACATATACCTTCTTCCATAACAAATAGGCTTTTGATTCACAAAATATTTACTGTCAAACTGGGACTACAGGGTGTTTTAACGTGTTGAAGTGAATGTGTATTTGTGTGTTTCTCTGTTCTTCACTTCGTATCTTTTTTTTGTGCTCAAGTGTTTCAATGATAGCTCAGTGCAGCGCCTGGTATTGGTTCAGTCCAAAGGTGTAGCAGCAGCATTGTATGACTTCTACCATCTACCCTATCTAGCCAGAGGCTGCTAACTGCCTCTCCTCTGCTGTTCTTATTGATTATCTGAAGCACACATAGACCACACCAGGGCAGCTAAACACTCTCCCCTCCTACGTCTTCCCCTGCATTCATCCCAAATGGCACCCTATCCCTTATATAAAACACTACTTTTGACTAGGGCCAAATGGGCCCTGGTCAAAAGTAGTACACTATATAGTGAATAAGTTGTCGTTTGGGACGGAACCATGTTCTCTGTTAAAACCCTCCACTCTCCTGGTACCTACCCAGATGCCCCTGCAGCACAGGGTGGTGAGGAGCGGGGTGGGCTGAGAATATGGGTTTTAACCTTCTGTGGTTCATCTGATTGCTGATTTGCTCCTCTCTGTGATCTGCTCGCTCTGCCTCTCACCCTGAGGACTATGTCAGACACAACACACACCTTGCCTGCCTCCACGGATCCACTCTGCCAGTGTGTAAGTGTGTGTTTGTGTGTACTTCATTATTATTGTTTATATAGCTTGCGTTACTCCTCAGAAAGGACATCAAATGCACTCTCATCCTGCACCCAGACACCATCTTAGAGCACTCACTGTACTGCTTGACTGTGTCTGTTTTCAAGACTTAAAATATAATTTGAGTCTAAATTTTGCCTACAAAAAGAAGAAACTGACTGCCCAAAACGAAAGCAACAACAACAAAAAAATCCCCCTTTTCTCCCCTCCTCATTTCTTATGATCTTGTTTCTCTTCAAGGAATGCATGTGTTTGTTCTCTTTGTTTTGCTCCGGAGACAGTCTCTCTTCTCTCCCCTCTCCCTCTCTTTTTGTTTTTCCACTGTGAAGCTCGTGGGCCAGAAGCTCATAATCATTTCAAAGGTCCTTTAAATGTGTAATAAGTGTGCCGCATCGCGATAAACAAGTGTCAGAAGGAGGACGTCAACATTAAAGCTGACTCCCGGGTGGGTGTGTTGCCGCGACGACGCCCCCCATAACCAGGCACTCAGTGACCTCTGCATCTTTCCCTTGTCTCTTTCGCTCGACTTTCACACTCCTCCCCTGAATCTGTCGTTCCAGTTGGAATGTGTTGCCTCTGACTGCACTTTAGCTTTCAGTCCCTCCACTCCAGTCTGTTGAGGAGGTGTCTATTGGGATGTACAGTGCCTTCGGAAAGTATTCATACCCCTTGACTTTTTCAACATTTTGTTACTTTACAGCTTTTTTCTAAAACGGATTAAATAAAACATTTTCCACAACAACCTACGCACAATTCCCCATAATGGCAAAGCAAAAACAGGTTTTTAGAAATGTTTACTCATTGAATACAAATAAAAAAACAGAAATAACTTATTTACATAAGTATTCAGACCCTTTCCTATGAGACTTCAAATTGAGCTCAGGTGCATCCTGTTTCCATTGATCATCTTTGAGATGTTTCTACAACTTGATTGGATTCCACCTGTGGTACATTCAATTGATTGGACATGATTTGGAAAGGCACACACCTGTCTATATAAGGTCCCACAGTTGACAGTGCATGTCAGAAACCAAGCCATGAGATTGAGACACGATTGTGTCGAGGCACAGATCTGGGGAACGGCAGCAAACGCATTCTGCAGAATTGAAGGTCCTGAAGAACACAATGGCCACCATCATTCTTAAATGGAAGAAGTTTGGAACCAGCCACCAAGATTCTTCCTAGAGCTGGCCGCCTGGCCAAACTGAGCAATCAGGGGAGAAGGTCCTTGGTCAGGGAGGTGACCAAGAACCCAATGGTCACTCTGACAGAGCTTTAGAGTTCCGATGGGAGAACCTTCCAGAACGACTACCATCTCGACAGTGCTCCACCAATCAGGCCTTTATGGTAGATTGGCCAGACGGAAGACACTCCTCTGTAAAAGGCAAATGACAGCCCACTTGGAGTTTGCCAAAAGGCACCTCAAACACCTAAAACAAGATTATCTGGTCTGATGAAATCAAGATGGAACTCTTTGGCCTGAATGCCCAGCGTCATGTCTGGAGAAAATCTGTCACCATCCCTACAGTGAAGCATGATGGTGGCAGCATTATGCTGTGGGGATGTTTTTCATCGGTAGGGATTGGGAACCTGGTCAGAATTGAAGGAATGATGGATGGTGCTAAATACAGGGACATTCTTGAGGGAAACCTGTTTGTCTTCCAGAGATTTGAGACTGGGACGGAGGTTTGCCGTCCAGCAGGACAATGACCCTAAGCATACTGCTAAAGCAACACTTGAGTGGTTTAAGGGGAAATATTTAAATGTCTTGAAATGGCCTAGTCAAAGCCCAGACCTCAATCCAATTGAGAATCTGTGGTATGACTTAAAGATTGCTGAACAACAGCGGAACCCATCCAACTTGAAGGAGCTGGAGTAGTTTTGCCTTGAAGAATGGGCAAAAATCCCTGTGGCTTGATGTGCCAAGCTTATAGAGACATACCCCAAGAGACTTGCAGCTGTAATTGCTGCAAAAGGTGGCTCTACAAAGTATTGACTTTGGGGGGGTGAAAAGTTTTTAGTCTTATTTCTTGTTTGTTTCACAATACAAAAATATTTTGCATCTTCATTATTGGTGGCCATGTCGTGTAAATCAAATGTCACAAACCCACCAAAAATCCATTTCAATTCCAGGATGTAAGGCAACAAAATAGGAAAAATGCCAAGGGGGTGAATACTTTCGCAATGCCACTGTAAACTTCTCAGATACTCAACCTACTCTATCTTTTCGTACAGTGCAATGTTGCTGAAACATCAATTAATTTAGACCTATTTCTATGGTCAAATCCAGGTGAAAATACAATGAGTTGCTATCTGAGAAAAAATCTCCTCAGTGCACATCGTAAGGTTCTCTCCCACTCTGCTCCTTCACACTATTTTCGAAGGCCTCTCCGTTTGTAGTATCATGTTCCCCTTTGCCCACTAGTGGCAATAATTAGCTCTGTAACCCAAACCAAAGACACTGCAAAGTTGACACATGAGATTGGCACACTATTCCCTATGTTGCACGACTTTCGACCTGGGCCCAAAGGGCTCTGGTGAAATGTTGTGCACCATTTAGTGAACAGGGTGCTTTTTGGGAAACAGTCTTTGTTACAGTGTGCTTCCTATGTCAGACTTCATCTAAATGGTATGTTTAGCCTTAACCAAATTGTATCTAGCTGACACAGTATCTGTTTAGAGAAAATTGAGAATCTCACCCCTCGCACAGTTTCTCTCCATCAATCTTTTAGCATCTCCCTTTTGGCTATAATACTTTGTACTGACTCAATTTAACCTCAAACCTCCCAAGTTGTACGGGGTAAGAGCAGTGAACGAACGGCATCACAACAATGAAACAAGAATGAAAAGGAACACCGTTGGCTGTGTCCCAAATGGCAGCATATTCACTATTTAGTGTACTTCTTTTGACCAGGGCCCATAGGGCTTTGGTCAAAAGTAGTGCACTTTGTAGGTAAATAGGGTGCCATTTTGGACGCAAACAAGGTCTGTGTAGCACTCGATGGTATAGTCCTGTGTGTTGTTCTCGTCTGTGAATTCTTGTTTTGGGGTTTAGAGCTACGGGGCAGGCATTCTTTGTCCCTCGATCTGTATTTGTTTCTCTGAGTCCTTTATTCAGTGAACACAAAAGATAAAAGGATGTCCAAACTAACTGAATATGAGTCAGTGTGCAGATCCATTTGTACCAGTGTCAGTAATTTCTGTGAGGTTCGTTATGTTGGTCTCATTTACATGAGTTTAAGTTTGGTTATACATGCACGCACACGCACAGTCACGCGCGCACACAGTTGCGCGCACACACACACTTCAACACTACATCACGTCCACATTCCAGTGGTGATTGTCAGGGAACTTTCTTTACATCTGAGCATTTATTTTATTCTATTCCTCCCCCCTTTTTTATTTTCCTCTGTTATGCAGCGATGTGTCGTGCCATGTAAGAGAAGCGAGTAGAAGGCACCTCAGCGTGTCTTTAATCCCGTCTTAAACAAGGAGAGAAGAAGACGAAGAGAAGGCACATCTAACATTTGATTCATCAGTGGAATTCAAAGAGACGAAGGAAGCTGTGATTGTTCTAAACAAAAGCACCTGTCTCCTCATGTCCCATCATCCCCAGGATAGGGCATCAGATAGGGCCAGGAGGAGCATGTGAAGGGCAATCTTTGAGCGTTCTTCTGCTATTTCTTCTTTTTGTTATGCTATAAATCTGACTGTATTACTACTCTCAACATCTCAGAAAGAGACAGGTCTCTACTGCCTCTGGTATAATGGAGTATGCTGATTCCAAGCAGGCGATTCATTAGCTCAACACTACTGTATATCTACCTAAACACTTTCCTTACTAGAACAATATATAATAATATGGAAAGTAGGTGGTTTGGTAACAGGGTTATTAAAACATAAAGGCCTACTAGGAATAATCCAAGCAAACCACTGTACTGTACGGTCTCTACGTCCTTAGTTGTTCAAGGCAGCAGTGAACTTCAGTGGAACAGCAGTCAGAGTTGCGACGATGTTGTGATCCTCAGTCTCTGCGGGCCTTGGTGGTTTGAGGCTAGAGGATCTGTCTTCTGCAGGCCTTGGGGGTTTGAGGCTAAAGGATATTTTCTCCCGAAGCCCTATGCCTTGGTGGTTGGAGGCTGTACATGTAGGATGGATCTCTCCTCATCAGGCCTTGGAGGTTGGAGGCTGAACATGTAGGATCTTACTTAGAGACAGTTTGCTACAGCAGGAAAATAATCCTGCAGCAACAGGAAATGTGAATTATTATGTGTATTAAAATAAAAAAGAGCAATTAAATTATGACATTGTAAAGTGGAAATTCTCATCAACCAAAGAGTGATCAAATTAAGATCCTGCATCTGTAGGATGGATCTCTCTGTCCTGTTGTTACACCACAAGAGGACAGATGCTCCATATCCTTCTATGGCTCCTCAGAGTTCTGGAATCTTCTGGCTGTTCTGAGAGGAGAAGTTTGTTCTTTCTGTTGTACAGTAAGACAACATTCAGGGGGGGGGGGGGGGTTGTCGCAACCATGGTCACAGACTCCAATTATTGCAAAAAGATGGGAAAGACGCACAATCTGATGAGTAAAGATTTTTGCTAAACTATTTTGAACTGGAATAACTGCTGAATTTATTAACGACAACCAACACAATTCCAGTCAAAAAAGAAGATTGTAAGAAATAGTGTACCATTACCAGAGGTGGGACCAAGTCATTGTTTTACAAGTCACAAGTAAGTCTCAAGTCTAGGCACTCAAGTCCCAAGTCAAGACAGGCAAGTCCGAGTCAAGTCTCAAGTCCTAAACTTTGAGTTTTGAGTCGTTAACAAGTCATAATGTGCTCCTCACCAAATGTAATACCATTTCATATTTTTAACCAGAGTAATAGTTAGTATATTAAATTTATGCAAATCATTAATGCTTTAAAATATTTAAATATTTATTATTTTCCAAAGTAACATATTTCCATGGAAATACATGGGTAGCCATGAGAAAGACCGCCCCATAGCGATCGACTATTGAGGATCGCTATGGGGCGCAAACTAGCGATGTAGGCTTGTACACAATTGCCCAACACACACACACACTCTGTGCGTGGTTACAGTAGGCTAACGTATGTCAATGGTTTTAGGAACAGCAGTAACATCAGGGAGGATTTAGGCTACCAACTGCCTGGCCAGTTGTAGCTCAATCTTGGGTGTAATGATCACGTTCCCGCTCTGACTGACTGTGTGGAGGCTCATTGACTTAATGTTACGTTAGCCTACATGCTACACAAGCAAAATTATATATAGCTGTCGGCTATATTAGCCACGACTTACCACTCTTTGTGCAGCTTCAAATGCTGAACAAAGTTGGAAGTTGTTGCGCCTCCGTCTGTCATTTTCTTCCCGCATGTTTTGCAAGTTGCACTCCGTTTTTTGATGACTACAGCGTAGTCTTTATGACCGAAAATAATCATTTGGGGTGTCATCTTATCAAGGGCTCTGAATTCACCCACCGACGCTCCTCTGCATTGCCACGCGTAACTTTTTCTCAGCTGGCACAATTTGATTGGCTGCTGTCCGATTCAAACTGTAATCCGTTAAATGAAGAGTTGATTCACTGCACACTTTTTTTAATAGCTTCATTTTTAATATTTGGGCTTGGGGAGGGTATCAAGTCAGTTTGGGGAGGGTATCACGTCAGTTTGGGGAGGGTATCAAGTCAGTTTGGGGAGGGTATCAAGTCAGTTTGGGGAGGGTATCAAGTCAGTTTGGGGAGGGTATCAAGTCAGTTCGAGTCAAAAGGCTCAAGTCCAAGTTAAGTCACGAGTCATTGGTGTTAAAGTCAAAGTCGAGTTGCAAGTCATCATATTTCAAGTAATGTGACTCGAGTCGACACCTCTGACCATTACCATATTCAACCCAACTCAATGTATTGCCACCATTATGCATCCCGGTGGTTTGCGAACTTTTGACCCGAGACAACCAAAAAAAGAGTGATACAAAACTTGCGACCTCCCACGCATGTGCAAATCTAGCCTGTTGTTACAGCCACAAACAGCGATGCGTTTTAAAAACACTAGACCGTAAACAGAAATTAAGTGTTTACGCCTGAATTTGGAGCTGGGAAGTATTCATGTTAGCAGCCAATGTCAACTAGGGATATAGAATGTCACTTCGGGATATATAATGTCACTTCTCTGGAGTCCAGAGCAAAATAACACAACCTACTTGCAGCGAAGGTTGCAGGATCAGACAGAAAGCATGTTCTGTCTGCACCCCGACATCACTTTGGAGGATAGCCTGCTTGCAGCGTGCTGGATGCCAGCCAGGTAGCCATGTTCTTCCTCACAAATATCCTAATACATTTGACAGACTGTTACATCTTCATCCCGTAACATTGAAGGCAGTGTGATGTTACAGCTGCTTATCTTTACAGCCTCTAGGACCCAAACTATGCCTGTCTGAAATATGAACATGATGAATCAAATAATCATTTAGCCTATTGTTCTGGCGAAGACGAGTTAGTAGTAGATTGCTAAACTGTATTTTCTATGCATGATAAACCCAGGCCTACTCTGTTTTTGGCAGGCAAAACTGGAGGTTCTTTATGGTCACTAATCTGGATATGCGTTCCCGCCTTTCTGCGCCAATACTAATGACTGGTCATTGGTCAACAGTCAAGACGTACAACTTTTTGGATCTGAACCATAGATGAGAATTTAACGATGACTTGCGGGCAGTGGGTTCAGAACAACAAAGACAGAAAAATGATGTACCACAACTGAAATCGGCACTTTGGAGACTGGAAGGGCAAAGGGTCTTGTGCTCTTCACAGGTAAAGCCCTACCTGTGCAGGTGCCTGTTCAGTACAGTACAGCACAAAACAGGTTCAAAATGTTAGTGCTGTGTACGTTTTCTCCAGGTTTGTGCCTTAAGTGTGTGGTGTGTATGCCCATGCACGAGTGTGTGTGTGTGTGTGTGTGTGTGTGTGTGTGTGTGTGTGTGTGTGTGTGTGTGTGTGTGTGTGTGTGTGTGTGTGTGTGTGTGTGTGTGTGTGTGTGTGTGTGTGTGTGTGTGTGTGTGTGTGTGTGTGTGTGTCAAAAGTATGCAAAGATACAGTATCTCCCTCTACTCTGATTGTGGGCTCCCAGTGACTCTCTCTTTCTCTCTCTCTCTCTTTCTCTCTCTCTCAGGCCTGAACTTCAGAAAGATTCCACAGAAAGGTTTTAATTACGCCGTGCCTTGACTTGGCATACAGTGTGGAGCTCCTTATTGAAGCCAATAAATCTCCAGCGATGACAGCGCCACACCCCATGGCTCACAGATACATACACACACACACACATGCACACACACACACACGTCCCCGTCCGGACCTCCCAGGGGGGCAGGATCAGCCAAGCTCGATCCCTCACTCTCTCTCATGCATACACTCCCATTCACACAGACACACACACACTCTCTCTCTCTCTCTCTCTCTCTCTCTCTCTCTCTCTCTCTCTCTCTCTCTCTCTCTCTCTCTCTCTCTCTCTCTCTCTCTCTCTCTCTCTCTCTCTCTCTCTCTCTCTCTCTCTCTCTCTCTCTCTCTCTCTCTCTCTCTCTCTCTCTCTCTCTCTCTCTCTCTCTCTCTCTCTCTCTCTCTCACTTTCTCTCTCTCACTTTCTCTCTCTCCCTTATCACTCTTTCTTTCTCTAACACACACACACTCTTTCTCTTTCCCAAACAATCTCTTTCATATAAACATGATGGCTGTCTCTGTCTTTCTTTCGCTATCTTTAACACTCTGTCTCTCTCGCTCTCTCTCACGCACGCACGCACGCACGCACGCACGCACGCACGCACGCACGCACGCACGCACACACACACACACACACACACACACACACACACACACACACACACACACACACACACACACACACACACACACACACACACACACACACACACACACACACACACACACACACACACACACACACACAGCTCAGATCAGATCAGCAGATAGTCCCCTTTAGGTGAGAGGCTCCATAAATCTTAATCTCTGTCGTGGGTCTGGAGGCAGCCAGCCTGAAGACAGGCCCACTCCTCTCCTCCTCTCCTCCTCTCTGACTGGGGGTGGACTACCACTCTACTCAAACCTTGACATATCACACTGCGCCTATTCTATTCATGTGTGCGTGTGCGTGTGCGTGTGTGTGTGTGTGTGTGTGTTTACCTTTGTCAATTTAATCACCATATCAATTCCAACTGTTAGTTTTTGGATGACATGTGACTAGTTACTTGAGAAGCAGGTTTCACCAAGGGGCATAGCACACAACACATCATAGCAATCATAGATAGGCCAGACGTAATACTGAATTGGTTTAGTAATATTCTTGTGAATACTGCATGGTCAATGCCCAGACATGGGGCAAAGTGCCTTTTGAATACACATTTTCACTGCTACTTTAGCTGCAGGTGTAACCGCGCTGAATGACAATAAAAATTCACTGTGCATACTAACGATGTCCCTTTTGGCACGTCGTCTTGGAAGAGCTATTTCTTCCCTTGCTTGACTCTCTCTCTCTCTCGCTCTCTCTCGCTCTCTCTCTCTCTTCTCTCTCACCTCTTCTCTCTCACCTCTCCTCTCTCACCTCTCCTCTCTCACCTCTCCTCTCTCACCTCTCCTCTCTCACCTCTTCTCTCTCACCTCTTCTCCAGAAGAAGTTAAAGCTTAATTTGCTGCTCTAACCTAGTGCCCATTACCATACTTATGAACGTTCACACCATCTTAATTCTCCAAATGAAACACCTGGTTTTGTTCCCCGCGCCTCCCCTCAGAAGAGGTGTTTCTGAGCAGGTGAGAGCAGCCACCGTAGTGATGCTTATCAGACGTGGATCGCCTCTCCTCTCACTTTTTCCTCTCCCCTCACTTTTTTCTCCTCTCTTCTCTCTCTTTCTTCTCTCACTCTCTCTCTCCACAGGATATCACCCCACACTATCAGCCAAGCATTCGCACCAACCCTGGCCCCACTCACCCCGACTCCATCCGTACCCGTGCCAGTCTAGCCACCTACTGGTCCAAGCTGTGACGCCACGCGGTCAAAGTAGTGGGCACAGCAGTGTTATAACTTTCTCGCCTATTGTACCTGTGTGTGTGTGTGTGTGTGTGTGTGTGTGTGTGTGTGTGTGTGTGTGTGTGTGTGTGTGTGTGTGTGTGTGTGTGTGTGTGTGTGTGTGTGTGTGTGTGTGTGTGTGTGTGTGTGTGTGTGTGTGTGTGTGTGTGTGTGCGTGTGTGTGGGGGTTCTTTTTTTTCTCTCTCACCAAGGTGAGAAAATGATCGGTCTTGTCTCCTGTCCCCTCTGGTGCTACTTTACAGCATATTAAAAGGATGTTAATTAAATAAAGGTCAGCGTGAGTATCGGAGACGCCACCAGAGATGACAACAAACCGCGACTTCACGGGGAAACCGCTTCCGCCGCCGTCGCGAATAAAAAAATCTGCCGCCAACAACTCTGGAAGCAGTAATTAAACATTTCAGTCAAGCGATAACAAGCGTGAGGTGAAGTTTCTGTAGTGTGATGGGGGCAGTGTGTCACCCTTGGTTGATTCTGACACGTATTGTGATTTATGTGTATAATGAAGTCATAGGCGCTGACTATAGAGACAGAATTCCTGGGTCGTGAGGGGCCTTTCAGGACCTCAGGGCTATTGTCCCACAACGAGTGGTCTACCCTACACAGTTGCTGCTCTCTTACCTGGCCTCTCAAGTATTTGTCACTTTCGATCTGAGGTGTACTCAATGCACACTGCAATTGCAGTTGATTCACTGCTAAAGCAATGACAAAACATTTGTAATAATTGAAGCAGATACTACAGTGCTAATATGTTGTGTGTGGAAGGTGTCGTTTCAGATGAGGGGCATGAAAGCCCTGACAACATCCTTGTTTGTATTTGTGTCTCCTCTAAAGGGAAGATAGTAAGTTAAACGCAGACACATGGAAAGCAAAGAAACCTCCGCAAAGTCATCCACCAAACCATATAACCTTTGAACACAGATTGACAATAGACCGATCTTTGATATTATGTTGTTCTAGTGTGTGCAATATGTCAGGTTTAAGAGGACTCTCTTGGTGCTTTTACTGTATAAGCACGACTCTCCCACACTCTGTAGAAAAATAATAAACCTGTGTATATTTTGCTATTGTACAGTATATTTGATATCATATTAAATCATCTCAACACTGCCTCTAAAAGAGGACAAGATGTCCGTAAAAGCAGAGATGCGTGTGACAGAAGGAAGACAGATTCTGTCCATATGTAAACCAGAGGGCTGTGCTTCACCTGAGAGCAGGGTGGCAGGCAGGCAGCTCATAATGCAGTGTGTGCCTGAACGAAGGCAAACCTCATAAAGCCACGGTGTTGGGAAGACAAGGTACATTGCCGAGGGCTTAATAGCAGGCAGGGGAGCCAGCAAACCCTGAAATAAAAAGATACTAAAATGTATGAAAAGAATCACCTGCCCAGCCTGATTATGACTCTAAAGAGAGGAAGGGAGAGATGGAGAAAGAGAGAGTGAGAGTATGAGAGCGAGAGAACGAGAGAGAGACAGAGGAAGAAGTAGACAGCGATAGAGAGAGAGAGAAAGAGAGAGACAGTGACAGAGACAGAGACAGAGACAGAGGAAGAAGCAGAGAGACAGCTACACAGAGAGAGAGAGACAGAGAGAGACATAGAGAGAGAGAGAGAGACAGAGAGAGACAGAGAGAGCGAGAGAGAGAGACAGAGAGAGAGAGAGACAGAGAGAGAGAGAGAGAGAGAGAGAGAGAGAGAGAGAGAGAGAGAGAGAGAGAGAGAGAGAGACAGACAGAGAGAGAGAGAGAGACAGAGAGAGAGAGAGAGAGAGAGAGAGAGAGAGAGAGAGAGAGAGAGAGAGAGAGAGAGAGAGAGAGAGAGAGAGAGAGAGAGAGAGAGAGAGAGAGAAAGGGAAGGAGGTAGCCATTTCAGCCAGGATCAGAGACGATAATGAAACAGTTATTTCCCATGTACTTGGCATCGCTTGGGGTTCGAGAAAATATGTGCCTATGTATATATGCATTTAACTGTAATCACGGATACAGTAAGCATTCCAAGTGTTATACCCAGATAATCACAGGGTGATAAGGGTACAATAACGGTGAGCCTGACCTCTCGTCGTTCTAAAGCGATTAGATATGTTGTGTTGTTGATCAGAGCATTAGGGATGAACTGTGTTTGTCAGGTGGCCCTCTGTCGTGTTTAACTACCTCTATTACTGGCTCAGTCTCTCTCTCTATCTCTCTCTCTGTTCCCTCTCTCCCATCCCCCCAACCCCCATCTCTCTCTTCGCTAGCATCAATCTGATCCTGGCGTAGGAATGTGCCGTTTGGCAAGCGTCTGTCTATAAATAAAGAGGAGTCTGCACAAAATAATGTGTTAATTACTAATTACATAGAGAGAGAAAGGCCCAGACCATTCACACACACACACGCAAACACACACATACACATGCACTCACATGCAGGAATGCACTCAAGCCCTCCCACACACACACACACACACACACACACACACACACACACACACACACACACACACACACACACACACACACACACACACACACACACACACACACACACACACACACACACACACACACACACACACACACACACACACACACACACATAATCACAGACATGCTAGAAGGGAACAGTGAGTGTGTGTTGCACACGGCTAAGTTCTGAGCCTCATTATTAGAGCTGCTCAGACAAATAAGAGAAATCAAACACAGTAATCAGACGAACCATTAAAAGTCCCTCTCCGGTCGTTGTGGAAATCCCTCTTATGATGAGATGCCAGCGGGTTAAGAAGTTGCCCCAGAAGATAAGTTAGAGAGAAGTGCAGCCCACCCTCTCTCACATCACTCACACACACAAATACACACGCACACAGGAAACTGTCCTAATTGTTCTAACTCTTACGGGCTCATTTGCACAGTATAACCCGTCAGACAAATATTTACCCCTTTCCTCATCTCCTACATAAAATCCCTCCAGTCACCTCCGATTCACCTATATTCCACTATTCTCAGATGTTTGAAGAATGCAGATATTCTGAATACAATAAATAATTGAACTTTCTCCAATGCAGACTGTTGATGTGGGTGGAAATCTGTGTCACATAAAAAGAAAGGTCCCTCCCTCCTCTCACTTCTCCACCTGCCATTCTAACGCAGCCATAAAAACGCACAGCCGCTATTTCTATTTCCTCCATTCAAAAGAAGAATGTTTTCATAATATGAAATAATAATGCATTGTTTTCACCCGGTAATGGGGAGGAAGAGGTGGAGAAGAGGAGAAATGGGGGATTAAACTTTAAAGAAGCGGTGACGGCGAGCTGAAATTTAGGGTGTCTATTAAAACTCATCTTTAAAGAAAAAAAGGGTGAAAAAAAACACGGGTGGAATGAAATAATGGATTTGCGCACGGGGCTTGCTTCGCAGGCTGGCTGGCTGGCATTTTGGCTGCTGCCTGAGCGGGAAACTTTGCGGGCTCATCATTAAAGCTGGCATGTGCAGCTTCTCTGGGAGGCCCTGAGAGTAATGCGAACTTCTGCAGCTGTCCCGGCTGCCTGTCTCCTGAGCCTTCTCTCACTGATGTTAAAAGAAATCTTTATTGTCAGTCACATATCCTATTCACTTTGTTCACCTGCACTGACAATCCTAGGCTGGGAGAGAGATAGACTGTGTGGGTAGGTGTGGAGGAGGATAGGTGGTTGTGTGGGTGTGCGTGTGTGCGTGAGAGGGTGTAAGAGAGGGGTGTGTGTGTTGCAAGTGT